>NC_056727.1:840295834-840340834 GCF_019279795.1 Protopterus annectens | reverse complement strand
TGCCTCACATACATATCCCAACACCCTGCAAACCTGCACTACCGCTCCCCACCAGTCAGTCGACCGGCCTACTATACAGTTAAAACATCCCCCCTCCTCTTACCCGCCTACACCTCCACTATTCACATCTACTCTACAACACAGGTATGGCATAACTAAACCTAACCCGAATACCTGAGTGTAGCCTAAGCAGAAATGCTAAACTGGAATTCGACTTAACCTTACACTGACCTTCATGAACAGTCATACCTGACATCTACACCTGACTTAAGCATGTATAATGCCGACATGTACATGAAGTAGCACTGGGGTATGTGGCAGCAAGTGGGAATATGCTGTGTGGGTGGCAGTAAGCATTGCCTACACAGATTAAGCAAAGTTGAAGCTAACTGGTTTAAAAAACTGTAACCAGAGGTTAGCAGTGCTACCATCGCACAAACCCACGTACAACTGCTTTAAAGTGCCTTAATCACTCTGTACCCAATGGCCCATGTTCTGCCCAGCAACAAGATAAACTGTCGCTGCAAGGATCGAACTCAGGACCCTGAGCACTATAGTCACAGTAGTCAACCACTAAGCCATCATAGCAATACAGATGACTGAGTTATCAGCAAACTAATTCTCATTAGAGGAAAATCAAACCAAACGTGAACTGCATCTATGTATAGTGTGAAGTGGTATACCCTGCTACATAACATAAATATGTGAAATGGAGTACTGCAGTAAGCATAGGTGTGAGGTGTTATTGTAATAAAGTGTAGAAGTCCCCATGTCCCTATACAGTGTATGTACACCTGAATCACGGATACCAGACACATATATAACCTGTAATGAAGAATAAATTTCTGCCAAAAGGCAAATATAGTGCAAATTAACTGTTAAGCAATGCTAACCACTGCACAGCTCAACTTAGTAAGAGTAAGCAATGTGCAGGGGAGCCAATCCAATCTGCCTAGTGGTATACCCGTTTAAGAACTGCCAACCTTAGGTAAGTAGGTGTGCCCATAGCTCAGCCTTTTCAAACCTGGCCAATCACAGAAAAGTGTGGGTAATTGGCTGTATTTAAACCACACAGGTGGGAATACATTCCATAAATGGTTGTAGCTTCCTACTGCAGGCAGAATGTCTGGTGTGGGTGAAGGCACTCACCTTAGAGTGCAATGCTGGGGCATCATGGTATGGCTCCTGGTAAAACACCATGAGGAGAGACTACTGCAGGGCCAGTACCAGGGCTTGCAGTATAAAACTGAGGCCTGGGACAGTCTTGCCCATGACCTCACCAGTGCCACAGGTATCCCCCTGACTGGTGAGCATGTCAGGCACCACCATGCTGATCTGAAGCGGCGGAGGGGGGTTGTACTGGAACAGTGGATCTAGGAGTCTCAGCAGGTGGCTAATGCCCCAGTACTGAGTAAGAACTCATTCCGCTAAGAAGTTAAGAATTGCCTAGCTTGTGTATACTATGGATCAGTATGGCTAAATATCATTGTATTCCTCCAACAGCTGCAGATGAGCAGGCTGCAAATGAGCAAGCCCATGATGCTAGGTTGCAAAGGCTGTGTCGCAAGGCAGGTTAGTAATTAGGCTGCATGTACTGTCATAACAAATAAATATAAGAGCCTCAGAAAGTGTTGTACCAGTAGAAATAATGTGTAATAGTCCGCAAATAAAGGTATAACCCCTGCAGTGCTTCTGGTTACTCTTCTGTCATATGTTGGTGAACTGTTGAATACTATAAATAGTACTGTTGTAGTTTAAGCAGTGTTGCCCACACTGTGGTATGCAGATACAATGTGTATGAAGTCCTGCATAACAATGTTGGAAGTGCCAAGAGGTCAGTCATATTGTACAAGGGAGGGAGACCTAGATAGAAAACAGTAGAAAGCTTTATATCAGTTCCCTCATAGCACAATGTACTGTGATATTAGCTATAATTTTTGTCACACACAGCAGGGGTTTGAATCCTGGGAGTGCTACTAAGTTGAATGCCTAACCATACCCCACAACTGCACAGATTTTGTAACAATGTTCAGATAGAAAGCTGTATGCATAATTACACCCAACAACTGCACAGAATGTGCTAGAATGTTCAGATTGAAGGTTGTATGCATATTCATACCCCACAACTGTTCCAATCTCTCCATCATGTCCAGATAAATGGCCCATATCACCAGCCTGGTACCCCGTTCCCCTGACAACTTAGTGTAATGATCCAAATAATGTAGGCAGCCATCAAAGACGTATAACTGATAGTCAAAGTGCACATAGTCATAGAGTGTATATGAAAACAAACCTGTCATTCTAGCACCTTACCCAAAGTGTATGACAGCAATTCTCAACATATATTGCATTATCACCTACATCCTGTTACACCTGTATGTAAGACACAGGTCATGTATATAATAATCTACAAACTACCAGTGTACAATATAAGGCCATTGGGTAGTGTAATAATACATGTAAGGGAAAGATCACTGCAGTGACCATACCCCACAACTGCACAGATTTTGTAACAATGTTCAGCTAGAAAGCTGTATGCATAATTACACCCAACTGCACAGAATGTGCTAGAATGTTCAGATTGAAGGTTGTATGTATATTCATACCCCACAACTGTTCCAATCTCTCCATCATGTCCAGATAAATGGCCCATATCACCAGCCTGGAACCCCGTTCCCCTGACAACTTAGAGTAATGATCCAAATAATGTAGGCAGCCATCAAAGATGTATAACTGATAGTCAAAGTGCACATAGTCATAGAATGTATATGAAAACAAACCTGTCATTCTAGCACCTTACCCAAAGTGTATGACAGCAATTCTCAACATATGTTGCATTATCACCTGCATCCTGTTACACCTGTATGTAAGACACAGATCATGTATATAATAATCTGCAAACTACCAGTGTACAATATAAGGCCATTGGGTAGTGTAATAATACATGTAAGGGAAAGATCACTGCAGTGACTAAGAATGTTGTAAAACTACAAGGATATATTAGTTAATTGAACTCTCTCTCACCCCTACCATATGTGCATAATAACCCAATGACACTCCTCAACTGGTTTGTGTGCACTCCAAACATTTGTTGGGACATATGTCCTAATGATTTATAAATATTCATATCTGTTACTATGCATGTGCCATGTTACAATAGACCCATATTGGTGGCCTGTTGCCATCAATGAAACCTGCATGCTCTTGTAATGGCCACTATTGTTCCATATATGCATGTGTTCTGCTTGCTCTGGAACTGTGTTAAAACTGGTGTTTTTGGGTTAATTGGAATACCTATGCATGTGTTATAAATAATCCTGAATGCTGTTGACTGTTACTAACACATATCTGTCATAAACCTGCTACAACATAGTTCGTATGGGGAGGCCGGTCCCAGTGGACCTGCCTGTCCTGCCTCAGCTGGCAATGGCACTGGGAACCAGCACATCTGGGGCCCAGCCTGGGACTTCCTCCTCTGTGAGCCCTGCGCCACCTTTGGGTGGAACTGCTGCAGAGGATGTGGTTCACACCCCACTCAGAGCGGGCACGGAGGGGAACATGTCACCCATCAACATGTCCAGGCCGTGGTGCGTAGGGAGCTTGATCTGGAATTTTGAGACTGGCTACACCAGCTTGAGGGCTGAGTGGTCCAATTAGAGTGTGAGCCTGCCCCTCCTACACAGCCCCCAGCACAGCCACATTTGGGCCATGAAGGTGAAGTGGTGACTGCCCATGGGTGGGGACCTCAGTCCCACTGTTTCCAGTTGGGGTCTCATGGGCTTGCGACTTCCAAACACCCCTCCCCGTCCAAAGTGTTTACCCCCCACATGTGTCATATACCACCCCTGTATGCATCTTGTTTGTCTTGTCTGTTAACCTACCCAAACTACCTCCCCAAATATACCTACTACCCCTCATCAACATCCCACTCTTACCTGAAAAAAACAAAAGGGCAATCTGTTCCCAAAAAACAATCTCGCCCTATACATAGCTGTCCATTTTGCATATGTGTACACTGGATATGTAATCTGGTCTAATCGGCATCACAATGAATATATGTTGTCCTCACCCCTCTCCCAGGGGTTTGAGGGTCCAAATGTACCTCCAAATCAAGTGTATATGCACAGCTGTTGCTGTAGAAGAAATGGGTAGCTATGGACCTTTCCTATACCCTTCCTGCACATGCCTAGCTATTTTCCCCTACTGTCTTGCCCTCTTTGTGCCCCTTTTTTCACCACTTTTCTATCAACCCGTTTTTCTTTTCTTTTAAAGAAATTAGCGTGGGGGAAAGCAGCAGTAAGCACTTTTAAGCAGCAGTAAGTGGGTTTACGTGGGTTTGCATGGGGGTAAGCTATGCCTACACAGGTTGAGCAATTCCGAAGCTAACTGAGTGTGAGAAAACATAAGCGGAGATTAGCAGTGCTTGCCATCGTGCAAATCCATGCAATCCCTCTTACAACTGCTTAAAAGTGCCTTAATCACTCTGTATCCAATGGGCCATGTTCTGCCCAGCAACAAAATAAACAGCTTTTGCAAGGCTCATACCAAGACCCTGCACACCCTAGACAAAGTGATGTATCACTAAGCCATGACAGATACACAGAAATGCAATGTTCCCAGACACATATCATCCAGTCCTGTCATGCAACAGTACAGGGAATGTATACCAATTCCTAGATATCTGTGTGTGTAACTATCTTAACATCTATACAGATACAACCTATCTATCTATATATATATATATATATATATATATATATATATATATATATATATATATATATATATATATATATATATATATATATATATATATATATATATATATATATATATATATATATATATATATATATATATATATATATATATATATATATATATATATATAAATATATATATATATATATCTATATATATATATATATATATATATATATATAGTTTACTAACTCTATATACATATATATCACTATATATGCACATATGTACATGCATATGCCTAAATACACATATATGTGTCTACATATACACACATTACATATGTATATATATATATATATATATATATATATATATATATATATATATATATATATATAGGTATATGGACATAGTTATATATATTTTAGCAGATATATATATATATATATATATATATATATATATATATATATATATATATATATATATACACACACACATATATATATATATATATATATATATATATATATATATATATATATATGTATATATAGGTATATATGGCCATAAATCTGTAGATGGCAATGGCAGATTAACAAATACACATATGTCCACATGCACCGTTAATGGGGTGAGAGGCCCCACACACTATACATCTTGTACGAATAGGCATCCCCCCTGCAGCCAAACACATGCGCCCTGCAATACACTACCAAGTACAGTCTGCTTCCCATAGGATATGTCATATGTGGAAGCCATCAACATCCCCAGGATACAGATACAGAGACACAGATATGCAGATACAGATATACATTTATATATATATATATATATATATATATATATATATATATATATATATATATATATATGACTACACATGCACAAACAGATAAATCTACAGAAAGATACATATGTAGATGGTATGGAACAGCCACTATGCCTACAGTTAACACCTGAACAACTGGACACTGTATGGGCCACACATACAAATGTCACTTGTTGCCTGCAACATATACCAATAGAAAGGTCATAGGAAAGACAACAAACATAGGTTTGCAGATATGGGAATCCTTTAATTGTGTACTATAACAGTTCTATATGCCATGTCATATAGCTATTAAGATACTGACTACCATATAAACAGAGTACTGCAACTGTGAAACAGTTACACAATACAGTAGTCTGGAAGGGTTCACAACTGTTGCTGTCCAGGCCAAGCCCTTCAGATTGTACAATAGTGAAGGCAGACTGGGCCACAAGATACCAAACAATCAACAGTATGTACTGCAGGTGTGTAGTTCAGCAGCCTCTATCTACATTCTGTACAAAGTCAGTAGGAGGTAAAGACGTTTTGTGATCAAATGGGTTGTAACTGGTACATAACAAGGCATAACTGACATCATCATGACCACACTGACAAACAGAACAGTCTATATGGCAGGAGGTAGTAGGCTTGCAGTACCCTAATTCATGTAAGTAATGACAATATAGGTGAAGTATATGATACTGTACAGCCAGATACCTTGTGGCAGCTCACCCCTGATACCCCCACATTTTGTAACAGCCTTGGTCATTTATGGTGCTTCCCACCTAGATTCAATAATACAGACTCATATACCACTGTTACATACACTGGCCTCTGCAGTGCATAATGGCACACATGTATTGTGTAGGTGACAGCCACACATATATGGCCCCAGCCCCACTGTATGTGTGGGGGGATTCAACAGCAGTTGATGAATGGCAGCAAATGCTGTGTGATATACTCACAGACCACTACAGAACAACCCCCAACAGCATGACATATGTGCAAAGCTTGGTATGTAGATGGAAGCCAGAGGCTGGCACACAGGCACATATGTGGAACACTGTTGCCATACACTAAGCAAGGTGCTGGTGTTACAGGATAGTCTGCAACATATCCTTAGTCAGAGAATTGAGGTTAGAGACAGAAATGGATGTAGCCATGTACTGATAGCGTGCAACACACACACTGCCAGTGCAATATCTGACACAGGACCTGTGTGGTGGACGGACATCACATGATAGGCATACCTCTGTCCAGCAAGTGGATAGGCCCACAGTAGTGAGCTATGTAGACAGACTACATTCCAAGGTAGACTAGTATGTACACACACACACACACACCATGTAACACCAGTACTATACAAAGCATAACACAACTCTACTCACAGTCTGTCTGTAATTCCTGATACTCCTACAAATATGTGGCCACTCTGAGTGTGCAGGTTCTCCTGTAAGAGGTATTGCTACCTGCTGTCTGTAACAATGATGCCCTCACACAGGAAGGATGTGCATCACACAGGAAATGTAAAGGGATCACAGCCACATGCTATAGGGACTTATAGTGGGTGGTTGCCATGACAGTGGTAATCGGAATTAGTACACGTGTGTATATATATATATATATATATATATATATATATATATATATATATATATATGTATAGCAATCTGGATAAGTATATGTACATATATTTCCACTATATATATATATATATATATATATATATATATATATATATATATATATATATATATAGAGCAATCTGGATAAGTATATGTACATATATTTCCACCATATGCCCTGGACATGGAGTGTAGCCCTACCCCAGCCCCTATAGTCCCAAGGTCATAGTGCAAGGGGATGTCAGGTATGTATAGCAAGTATATTAATAGACTATTGCTACTGTCATTGGGATTGTCTTCACAGACATAGTGTGTGTGGAAGGTGACATCTGCTCATAACATGTGTGCCATTGGCTACTGAAAGACATCCTAAGGAAATCACTGTAAAGTACCGCCGTTACCATGTAATGTCCCTGTGGAGTGCAGCAGAGATATTGGCCAATATATGTGGAACTTTAGACACACCCTGTACAGTCCAGAGGTATACACATAATCCCTTAGTGCACAACATGTGTACCGTGACTGACAATATGGATGTAGGCAGCCATGTAGATGGGTATAGCACATAATGACTGGTATACATTTGCCACCATAGGTTTTGGATTCACTCACTCCTGTCTGTGCTGACACATAATGACTGCTGGTACAGGGGTGCCATGGACACATACTACCCACTAGATATTGACATACATCTGTGCAGCATCCCACTGCTCTCACATACATGACTTTTAGGGGAGGCCCGGCAGCAGTACATCTGGCAAGTATCTGCACATGACATCTCACTGGGTAAGTACACTAGGCTGCTAAGCATGTAACAATGCACTGTGCAGGCTGCAGGCAGACTGGCTCAACACTGGTCTACATCTCGTATGGGGGAATGCACATGTACCTGCATATATAGCAGGCTCAACAGCCATGTCACAGCACAGGGTAAGATACATGTGTGTGAAAGTGCATAACCACAACCAATGTGAACACAGCCACATATGGTAAGCTAGCATATTATTACAGTGTATGGACTATCTGTTCTACACCATCCTCATATGTGCCACTCACAGAATGACCCTACATAGACTGGGCTGCTTCACAGTTTGGTCTTATGGCTATCTGTGGTACAGCACCTGTGCGTGTATGTATGGCCCTACAAACTGTATGGCAAAATGGTACAATATAGTGGGGCAGCATGTAACATAGGATAGAAGGGGAGCTAGAACAATGACATCTACAAAAGTCTGTACACAGGCTAATGTACCTATTAACAATACACACACTGCCGACATTCACCATCACTACACAGACCTCAGTACTGTACAAACATCCACAGCATGTCCAGGTTATGTCATGAAATATAACCCCTACTGTACATGACATGTGTAGCAATCTGATATATCACTGGCTTGTTATCAGATATGATGACACTATTTATGGTGTACAGCACATTTGCACCGCTTCATGCATGACATATGTACAAAGGTTGACAGAGGTGTGGCTGACAGCACATACACAGGACCAGTATAGACATGTTGCTGTGATAGCCACATATATTTATCATTGTTATGGGGTTTGTTGCAACATATGCCCTATGAGGGATATGACGTCAGTAACTGTCATTGCCTTCACCATCTACAGACTGCAGTCCTCACACTACCTTCTGCATTCCACAGATAGATGCACCATGGCTAACACATGTAACCAAATGCACAACACTGCCCAGTCTGCAGATGATCCAGCAGATGGGGATTCCTCATATACATGGCACTGACATGGCAGGTATTACGACATGTACGACAGGCATATCCAGATGAACACTGTTAAACCAACATTACTCCAAATACAGTATAGCAGCACTTACAGTCTGTAGTCAGGTCAGGCACATCCCCCTCCTGTTCGTTGCCCTGTTTGCACAGTGTATGTTGTTAGAGGTAAATCCCCAATCCATCTAAGATGCTGTTTGCCAAGCAACAGATCTAGTTCCTGCTCAAAGTGACTGAAAAGGGCCAACACCACCATGATGTTCGTAGGTATTGGAGTGTGTTTCCATGCATTTGGCTATGAGAATGTTACCACAACTTTTCCACATTCAATCAGCTAGGGGAGGGCTGCAATTTGTGCATAAGCCATCAGCTGATCATGTGCATCACTTAAAATACACATGCTACTGCCTAAGCAAAGCAGGTATGGGCCTCCACATCCACCAGAGAGGGTGTAGGGGAGGCAGACAGAAGCAAATACATGTCAGGGAGGGGTGGAAGAGTAAAACTGAAGCATGTTTGTGTCACACACCTACCAGCATAAGGTATCAAACCCCTGACAGCTATGTAGTGTTATCACAGTTTGATGCAGTTATTCAATGCACCACATAGGTTAGCTGCTTTGAAGCACTCAGAACATATATGTGATGGTGAGTGACATCTGCAAAAGGGATATGGTAGATATATGATAGGTGACGTACACGTGCCTCTCTGCATGAATAGGTGCCAGCATCAACACAGGTACACTCACACAGGGATGCACACACATTGACACACTTGGCAGAGCCAGGAGTGCAACTCATCACTAGTGGGATTGCCACAACACATCAATGTGCAGGTATTACATGCACCACACGGGTCATATGGAGGTCATATGTGCAAGGGGTATGAGGAGGTGTCCAACATCAGAAAGCATGCTTCAGTATGACCTGGGGGGTTGTAGTGAGTGTGGATGTAGACATACGCATAATACAACACACACACGGACACACAGGGTGCCAGTTCTGAAATGCATGGGTGCTTGTCTGCAAGGGTGTGTGGTGGTGAACTGTGCCAGCAGGCTGTACAAAGGTAGGCAATGTGTATACTTTGGCATCAGGCCACATGACAATGGTCTGCATTGTGGCACAGGCCTGTAGTTTCTGCATTTGCCCACACAGGTGGGTATTGCATCCCCCATCCAGTCCCCTGGGTGACTATTGTGTGTGGCCAATGCTGTGCATCACTTGCTATGTATGTGTTCCTTAGTCCATGACATGGATGATGTCTGGGATGTGCGCACCTCCCAAATGCATGTACAGTGACATGTGCTACTGTACCTGGGGTGTCTGGCCCATGTTGTGAACACAGATTATCATCAGATGTGCCAGTCTTGCCCACCTTTGGTAGGAACTGGTAATGGGCAGCAGGTTTACCCTACATTTACATTGATAGCATGCTAACAACATTCCCTAATGTCAGGGTCATCTGTCCATGCAGGGCATGTTGTCAGGCATGGTATGTCTGTTGTGAGTCACATGTGAAGGCACAGTGGGGTTGCTAACTGTGATTGGCTGGCCTTGATGTCACATGTATGGGTATGGCTTTGCACCCCAGCCTCTCAGCTAATTTACATCTGTTATTCTTGTATGGTTGACATTGTGATATATAGTAGGGCCACAATAAAATAAACAAGCAAAACCCCCTTTACATTGCCCACACTCACAACCACCTCTACACAGGTAATGAGTTACAAACACACACACACCTGTCATGTCTGAGAGTAGAACCACTATCTAACTACATTATAGCACTTCACAGTTATAGTACACGCCACAAACAATTCTAAAGTGCTTCTTCCCCAAAGGTGTATTTTACAATGAATGTCATCAGCAAGATTACCAAACTAGGGCATGTCAACTGTACTGCGAGTGACTAGCCTATAAAGCATTGCTCCCTACACAGACAATGAGATACACACAAAACATCCAAAACTGACATGTGTGGGTATAGAACCCCTGACCGAGATCTATACTACACTACATCATGGAATGGTTATAGGACACACCACAGGGATTCCTGGTGAAACCCTTCCCCAAAGGTGTATTTCAGAATGACTGACATCAGCAAGATTGCCAAAGTAGGGCATTTGTAATGTACTGCGAGTGAGTAGCCTATAATGCATTGCTCCATACACAGACATTGAAACACACACAAAACATCCAGAACTGCCATGGATAGAGATGGAACCCTACCACCATTCTAAATCACACTACAGCAGTATGCAGTTACAGGACGCACTACAGAGACCACTGAGCTACAATCTTCCCAGAGGTGTATTTCTAGGTGGTTGACATCAGCAGCCTTGCCAAAGTTGAGTATATGATTTGTATGGAGTGTGAACACCTTCCCCTCTGTTTTTCCACACTGTACACCACCTGTGTATACAAGCGGCCAGCTGCAGTAAATGCTATATGTGTGAGTCGTCATAGCTTCCAGGGCAGCCAGCACACACATTCATTATAATGCCATGGGCATCACATACGACCTGGCAGTTGATGGATGGGATGCCACTGTAGTTGATGTAGGCCCTACCCTGCTCACTGGGTGGTGCTTTGGTGCATAAGTGCATGCAGTCTATAGCACCCACTACCCTAGGGTATTCTGCTATTTGGTGGAAGAGACGCATACTGCTGGTCAACACCTCACGTGTGTTGAGGAAATATACGTGCTCACTGGCATGTGCTGACATGGCATCCAGGAACTGGTGGAATACTCTGGATGCTGATGCCTATGAGATGCCCATGATATCCCCAGCTATGCTTTGGTAGGTACCTGTGGCTAGTATACCTAGGCCTACACATACCTTGGTATTCACTGGGATTGGTTCCCCTCGGCCAGTTTGGTGTGTCAAGTGTGGCCAGAACAGCTCAACAATTTGCTGTAGTAGGTCTCTTTTTACCCTATAGTACTCCACTATCTCCAGCTCATGTCGCTCCTAGTAGGTTACCCTGGGTCTGTACACTTTTCTCTGTCTCCTCACTGTGGGTTGTTCTGCAGCATTCACATCCTCACCACCCTCAGCCTCTTGCACATGTTGTTCTATGTTGCCTGCTGCAGCCCTTCTCATTTTGTAGGTCTGTTTGTTAAAATTTCCCCGCTTGTATACACAGGTGGTGTACAGTGTGGAAAAACCAGAGGGGAAGGAGTTTGCTTACTTTATAGTAGTGTTCTGGGCTGGGCTGGTCTGCTGCCTGTGTAATTAGCTGATTCTGATACATTTTGCTTGTCAGCTCAGCTAGTTCTCCTTGATTACCTTCCTACTGCTGTTTTCATTTCCCATTGCCTCCCTGTTCAAATATGCACAGAGCTGCTATTTCCTGGTTTAACTGCTTTTTTCTTCCTGTACAACCTGGTGTGTGGCACGCACACCTGCTTAAAATTTGTAAAGGGTGCTTTGCAGGTTTAGACACACCCCTAGTTTAGCTGTGCTAAGCTAGGAGCAATCCCAAGCCACAGGGCTCCAATCCACCTACAGTATGCCTGACACCCCTCCAATGATGTCACCTATATCCTAGTCTTCCACCCAGCTATTTATACTCTTACACTCATGGGACCTGCCTCACACCCTGGGGAAAAGTGGGATTCACTATCCTTCACCGCATTTGCATAGAATTGCCTGCTAATGCATAGTTACATGTCCCACACTGAGCCTCCCCTCTTAGCAATCATTGCTCACTGGCCAGGTTGCCCTTTGCCTGCCATTGACTTGCATTGCAGACTGCTGCTTTTAGTTAGAATGCTTATTTTAGGTTTATTTTATTACTTTCAACTGACCCCGTTTGCACGCCGCTGCCCTATGCTTCAATGGATGTGATCAGCGGACATATCATAAAAGTTGTATTTTGTACAATTGGCATTATTTGCAATGCCAATGGCCTTCGACTTGGGAATTGGCATACTTCCTCAATGCTATGCAGTCTTTTTTTGGAGTTGTCATAGCTCTGTTTTGCAGTTTGCAGTACCGTACTTGGTTACTAACCGAGTGCATTTCTGCATATTACACTAGTCCTGCACGCCCTGATTCCTGCTTCCTGGATGGCAAATTTACCTCATTTGCATGGTTTTCACCTGCAAATTAGGTTATTTGCATACGGGGGCTTGGGATGTGCAGCACTAGTGCTACAAGCCTCGCGCACGTCAGACGTGCACGTACATGGATCGCTCGCCCACCATATTGACAAAATTTTATCTAACACTAATCATGCACTCTGTGCAAGCTTTTGTGAATCTGGGGGTATGTTAATTCATTATTAATAGTTATATAGGGAAAATAATAAGTAATATTGTTAAATCTCCAAGATAAGAGAAAAGGTGTACTGGAGCACGAAAGGGGTTAGTTTTTTTTTTCTTTCTTTTTTCATGAGGGAAGTTATGGTAGGCAATCTGTTAGATTTCTTCATATCTAGCAGATTGGAAGTGTATTTCACTTCATGTACATTAGAGGCTTTACAAAAATATTTATATACTTGTTGTTATACAAGTAATTTTGGCATTTTTCTTTTTTCTTTTTTTATTGGCCTGAACTAAACTCTATTTTAAGTTATTTGACAAAAATAAAATATTGACTACAGTGAGAATTATTATCATACCAGTTACACATTTTACATTTGGTATGGTATTACAAAATATAATACAAAACAAATATGATGTAAAGTTAAATACTGAGAATGGACTTGACTATTTTATCCTTAAACACTAATGGTTTAAACAATCCAAGGAAAAGATCTAATTTATTAAGATATATGAAATTAAATAAAGTACAAATAGTAGTTCTTCAAGAGACTCACTTCAAAACAAATGATACCTTCAGCTGGAATCCTAATGAATATATGATCTTATCTCACACTTCATATAAGAAAAAGACTAGGGGAACTTTAATTTTATGGAAAAAAGTCACTATGCCTCAAATCATTTACAAATATGAAGATAATAAAGGACTCTTAGTCATAGTAATAATAAAATATAACAATAGACTCTGGACATTAGTAAATACATATTGGTTTCCAGGTATTGGGGTTGGGACAATAAGAAAACACATGGATCTAATAACTACAGTATATAAAGGAAATTTGATTTTGGGAGGTGACTTTAATTGTATATTGGATAAATCAGAGACCACAAGCAAAATAAATTTACGTGTAAGTTCTATAGGGAAGCTACTTAAGAAATGGGAAGAAATTTAAATCTAATTGATACGTTTAGTTATAAGGAGAACAATTCATTATTATTTTCACACCAAGACCACAGATTTGGGACACATACAAGAATTGATAAAATCTTCATATCTCAAGAGCTAAATTCAAAAATAATAAAATTTTCCATAACCCATTGTCCCTTTTCAGACCATAATTCATTAATTCTCAAAATACATACAGATTATAAGAAATTAATTTTATGTCAATAATTCCAGCTTACATTACAAAATTAAAACAATTTAAACCTTGATTAGATTCAGTAGTAAAATTGTTTTTAGATATAAACTACACTACTGAAATAAATGTAATTAATCTTTGGGATACCTTGAAAGCCTATCTAAATGAAAACATTATTTCATGGTATAAAAACAAGCTGAAAGAGTGGGAATCAGAATTATGTAACATCCCGAAACAAATTACAGATCTCTCTATTAATTCATCCACTTACACACAAAATAATAATAAAAAAAATTGGAAGACTTAAAAGATATAATGAAATCCTAACTCACAAAACTAATATAGCTGTAGAAAGGTTAAAACTTAGTTCCTATGCAGTATCAACCAAACATATGCATAATTTAGCAATAAGATTAAAAAATGCTGATTGAAAATAAAATTACAAGTATTATACATGAAGGAAGGAAAAAAAAGTTTTTGGATATAAATGATATACTAGATGCATTTAAACGTTATTTTTCTGACCATTATAATGATACTTCGCATATAACTAATACATCAAACTTAGACCTGAAATTAGTAAAGGTAAAGAAGATACCAGAAAAGTTAAAGTTAGACATTGAAAAACAAATATCTCTAAAAGAAATTACTCAAAAAATCAAGGAAAGTAAAAGTAATAAAACACCAGGAATTGATGGAATAATTAATGAATTGTATAATATATTTCCATCTTCAGTTATATCATTGTTTTACAAAACTTTGAATGAAATTCTAGCACAAAATACAACTCCAGTTTCATGGAGAAACTGCTTAATTACACCCATTACAAAAGAAAAGAAAGACCCTTTACAGTGTAAATCTTATAGGTCAATATCTTTACTTAACAATGATTATAAAATCTTCATGTCAATATTAGTTAGTAGAATTAAAAAGTCATTGACACACATAATAAATGAGGATCAAATAGGATTCATTTATAAAAGACACACACATGACAATATACAAAGAATTCTAACACTCATAGATTTTCTAAACAGAAACAACCAAGAAGCTCTAATAGTAGCTTTGGATATTGAAAAAGCTTTTGATTTGTTGAGCTGGGATTTTCTTTTTAGGGCTTTAAAATTGTTTGAATTTCCTACTAATTGTATTATGCTAATAAAGAATATTTATAAAAAACAAGTTGGCTTATGTAAAACTTGGGCCATTTACCTCGAAGGTTATTGAAATAACCAAAGGTGCAAAGCAGGGATGTCCGATGTCTCCCATCCTGTTTGCCTTAGGAATCAAATTATTTGTCCCATTAGTACGCCACAACTCTAATATATCAGGCATAGATGTATATGGTCAACTCAATTCAAAAATTATGTTATTTGCTGATGATGTTTTACTCACATTATCTGTCTTGGAGAAATCAGTACAAAAACTAGATGAAATAGTGGAAAGGTTTTATCATATTTCCAGCCTTAGATTTAACAAGGGAAAATCTAATTATAAACATTTGAATAAAAAGAGAGAATTAACCTTAACTACAAATTGTGTGATAGGAAAACAAGTTCCCATAATAAAATATTTAGAAATAACACTATGTGATAATTTAGAATCTACGTTAGAAACAAATTATAGCAACATAATCAATAAAATAAAAATGTAAATAGTAAGCTGGAATACAAAATGTTCTTGAGATTTGAAGACAGATTACAAATAATAAAGATGACAATACTTCCAAAAATTAATTACATTGCACAAGCTATTCCTATAGTACCTAACAAGAAAATCTTGAAATAAATAAATCAAATTTTATTAAACTTTCTTTGGTATTAAAAAAGAAATAGAATAGCATATACACATCATATTAGATCTTGGGAAATGGGTGGAATTAAACTTCCAGATCCAGAATCATACATAAAAGCTTCCATATTAAAAACTATCATTAATTGGATAGATCCTAATTATTCTTCAACATGGAAAACATTGCACACTATTATTTTTCTAAATGAAAATAAAATAAATTTATATTAAGTGAACAAAATAATAGGATGTGCACATATTGACTGTTAATATTCAATATAATATAAAAACCAACAAACTTAAATTGTATAAATAATATTTACAATGTAATGTCCAAAAGCACAAAGCAACAGTAGGCAACCACCAGCTTTACAATAATCCAGTCTAGCTTCTTTTAAAAATAAATATAAAACGTTTATTCGGTAAGCGCTTTCAATCTGCTTCATCAGACCATAAAACATTTACAATGCACAAACAGTTACTTAAATAGTAGTCATGTGATATTCAATTAATTATCCTATTAACTTTTTAAAAATACAAAAACCTGTTAAATACATTTACTAGGACTAATAATAAATACAAAAACTTTTCTTAAAAATAATGAAACTTTCATTCCGATTAATTTTTGGAATAGTTTGTATTAAACCTGTTAAAACATATTGTTATAAAACAGCGATGTTTTCTGCTGCGATAGTGCCTGTTATGCTGCGGATCCATAATTATAAAGCTTCATCACCCTAGCTATTTATGGATATCCACTGTGGGAGCCTCTTAAATCTCACAGTCGTGGATGCCAGAAACGGAAATTGTCGATAGAGAGGGAATCAAATCATACCCTCAAAAAGATGTGGAATCAAACGAAGACTGTTTAATATGGAACATTTCCAGTAAGACATTAGATATTCATGAGATGAATGTATTGAATAAAGATCTAAGTTTTATTCCTCCTGCAGTAACAAGCTTAGAGATGTCCTAACCGACATCAAAATGTTCACAAGAAATTTGATGCTTAAGTACAGCTTTAGAAATAATGAAAATATTGGTTACAATATATTTAAGAAACCGAGTGATTTTGTTCCAACTAATCATCCACTCATGGAGGCATTTTATAGCTTAGTAGAGGAAGATATCTATACATTATTTAATGAAGAGCATCATACACATAAAAGATATAGGTACAATCTGAATTATAATGAAAGGAAGTCCAAATTTGATAAGTCTAATATCTGAAGTTATTTATGACAATTCTAATTGGACGAATCTAATTTCAAAATTATACCAAACATTGATTACATATAAAACTAACCCTAATGCAAGATATTAGAATTTCACAGCAAAAGGATGTCACACTAATCTAGCAATTGAGAGTAAAACAAATCTTTTATGTTCTGTTAACATTTAATTTACAAGTATGGAAAATATTTACATGGACATATATTCACAGGACATTTATTACACCTGATAAACTAGCCAAATTCAATTAACTTGATAAATCCATTTGTTGGCGATGTTCTTTAAACTGTAAAGCTGATTTGTCTCATATATTTTTTGATTATATTAATATAAAAAAAATCTGGGAAGAAATTACTATTTTTCTCCAAGCTATATTCACAGATACCTTTATTTTAACCAAATCTTTAGTCCTCTTAAATGTTAATAGTACAATTGGAATGAATAAAAAAGATCTATACCTAATTTGGTCCATACTAGCTGTGGCAAGGAAATGTATAACTAGAAAGTGGAAGTCTTCAGAAGAACCTACTCTGGATGAATTCTTGAGATTGATGGAAGAAACAACGACATTAGAGATCAAGGTGAAGGAATCGAGAATTTCACCTAAAACATGGACAGACAATCTTTGGGAAAAAAATTTAACTCTTATTGAGACATTAAAAATGAACCCAAAATAATTAATATGTAACTTTATAATTTATTAATTGAATATTATACATTTTTGTTAATAATTTCATATATTTTATTATTTTTTCCCTCCTTTGTTCATGTCAATTATACAGTGTATATAAAGGTTTATAATACTTGTTTATTGATGATTGTATTGTTAAACATTATATTATTTGGAAAATAAAAAATTATTTGAAAAAAGATTTAATTTTCACACACTCTCTCTCTCTCTCACACACACACACACACACACACACACACACACACACACACACACACACACACACACACCTGGAAAAAGCTGGCACAGATTATCCACTCTACCAGCTTTACCAGACTGTAAGGTAGATTCTCTGCCACCAGACACTTCACAATCAACTACTCTAAGACCCTTAACAAAGGGTGTCCAATTATACTTTGCAATATTAATACTAACACAAATGGTTGTAGTTCACCAAGATCGTTAGGCCTTCTGAAGTGGCCCACACAGTGATACCAAATAAATATAAATACTCTCAAAGGTTAAGTATTAAGGACCAGCCACAATAAAAGTTTTAAATATATTTAATAATAAAATAACATGGAAATATTCAATT
Organism: Protopterus annectens; assembly: GCF_019279795.1. Classification (NCBI taxonomy): domain Eukaryota; kingdom Metazoa; phylum Chordata; order Ceratodontiformes; family Protopteridae; genus Protopterus; species Protopterus annectens. The sequence goes on along the minus strand of NC_056727.1, from coordinate 840,322,240 downwards.
TATATTCACAGTAAACCAGAGAGTTCAAATCACAGAAAATATTGAAAACAACATTGATGGTCAGACTCATACAAATAAGGAAAAATAATCTCTAAACTAAGCTACACTGTATTCCTGACTGAATCTAAAAGGATTTACTGTTCCCTAATAACTTACTTGGGCAAGGCAAGATGAAATACATGAGCAGTCTTTCTAGTCATGCTCCCAAACAGAATACTCTATACTCTGAGATTACTCCATGTAAAATATAATATCCAAGATGACTTGCAGAATGATCTCATCTGCTCATCTGACTCTAGGTTCCCACAATATCTCTTTCTGAAGTTTGATACAGGACTTTGGCAGACTGCTACAATACACATTTGGAGCTTTTAAGGCAGCACCTGGAGGCCTCACCTCTTCTCATTTAGCTAATGAAAAATGGGCCTGTCCCAGACCCATCATCTCCGGACCTACTCAACACTGTGTGGTGCCATTCAGTGATTTAACAGCTCATTTACATTTCCCTTATTTTTCTTAAAACAAGCCAGCTGGTTAGCCATTGCTGTGTCAGTGTCCTCTATTAAAACATATACATTTAATTCAGATTCCATAATACAGGTACATTTCTCTTCATTCCAGCAGGGTGCACTGTTGATACATTTTAACACAATTAACACAAACAAAGCTGACAAATACATTTTCAGCACAAGCATCTGTACAAATCAGCTTGATATACAAATGACATATAATTATTTACTACATTCCATCTAGCTGTGCTGGCACAAGTCATACATCCACTGCCCTAGTTCTCCCTGGCATGGCTGGCAGTACTTCCTATCATCACAATGGTAAATGTGGTCTGCCAAGAATCACAGATTATACTATGAAATACTAGCAATTACTTTATATGTTTCAGCAAAAGATTCTTGATGATGGTACAGTCACAAGTCATTGATCATTTTACTGGTCTGTTTTGATATTTTTCTGACATAAGCATACAATTGTAGTACTGTAATTTACTTTTCCAAACTGGAGGGCTGGAGAGATATTAGGCAACATTAGATACACCAAGTTTCACTTTCAGTATAAATGCATTGGAAAGTGTTTTCCTGCAATATGTTTTTTTTCTGAATATGTTTTATTTCTGTATTTATTGGTATTATTGTTTTCATAGTGTTATATATATTTGTGTTATTAATGAAATTTATTCTATGTTCAATATTTTAATTTGTTTTTTCTAATATTCTCATTGTTTTAATCATTATTTCTTATTTTTAATGGTTTATTTTTATTGACATATTTATGATTTTTTTGTCAGATTGATTCAGATGAGGCATGTTGTGCTGACTGATTGGCTATATTTGTTTTGGGTTCTTGTATGTTAATCTGATACATTTTTCAATATAGTGTATTTGAGAGATTGCCTGATTTTGTTTTGCATTTTATGTTATATCAATTTGTATTCTTCTTTGTGCCTCTATTTGATTTGGGTGGTATTGTATAATCAAGACTTATTTTGGGGATATTCTATTTTTAATCTGATAGGTTTTATAGTATTTTTCTAGTCATAGTCTATGGGAAAATAAGTCTGGGTCTATTTCACTTTTGGCAGCATAACAAAATCAAATTATAAATATGTGCTGAGTGATATGATCAACCTATAGATATTTTTTAAATTATCACTTGGTGCTCTGGCTCTGTGGCATAGAGAAATAAGTCATGTCTATGACCTAGAAGACCTGGGCAGATAAGTGAGTGTCAATAGCTAATGCCAGATCATACATCCTGTAGGAGGAGAGGTGGATCCAGCTTGTTGATCATTTTATGCAGCCATGAGTCTAAAAACAGCCAGATGCAGTGGCATGAGGCTGTTCTTGCCGTGTCAGTGGTAGTAGCATTCAAAATAGCATGTACATGGACGACATTGTACACCCTGTGTTGAGGCAGCAGCTAGTGTCATCTATCTAAGAATGGGTTTAGATCTTAAAAGAAATGCTGCAGGTTTAGCCCTAAACAGACTGGGAAAAAAGTCTGCAGTGATAGCTGTGTCAAGGAAAGGATCACTGGTGAATTTGACTATACCCAGAAGGTTTTCTGGGTTGATAGTACACAGGATCAGTTAGTGAACTGTGGCCACAGAAAGGTGATCATTCTTGGATGGCCACAGCTCAAGGCAGCCCCCATGCCTGCCTAGAAGATGGATCTATCTGGTCAGCTCTTGCCTGACTTGGTGGCTACTATGTCAGCAAAAGAAAACAAATGGGCTAAAACTAGTTTGTTTTAGATATGTGTTTTTATTAAATATGAAATAGTTGACACTATTCTAAATATATATATGTGTGTGTGTGGGGGGGATGAATGTATATGTATACAACTATAGATGTATGTGCATACATGAATTGTCTGTGTGCATGCATGTGCTCTTGCATTAGTGTATAGGCCCAAATTTATTTCAGTTCATCACAGTTAAAGATCATAGGTGTCAGAAAGTTGTTATTATTAGAGGTGGTAGTCTGTGTGTGAAAGCAACTGAGCACTGCAGTCACTTGAACACAATTAAACCACAATATGTCCTGTATATCAGGACAGTATATATGTTTGTGTGAGTGTGCACATATGAATGGGGGAGTATGCATTTTAGAAAACTCATTGCAGCTTAATTTTTTTATTTATAGACAATTTAACTATTACCCTCTTAGTTATAGGAGGTGCACCCTGTCAGGAGAGCTATAATACAATAGGGGACAGTTCGTGTTGTGTGGGAAAAGTGCTGAAATTGAAGTAAGATTATATTTTATGAATTAATTGAAACAAGAACCCATATTTTGGCTTTCACAATATTATTATAATTTCATAGTATACCTACTGCACATGTCATCTGATTTTGTTTCCGGCAAATATGCTCATTTTCTTTTTTTAGACTTTGAGTTAATGACTTTATGACATTAAATTCCAAATATAAAATATTTAGTATATGAACAATTCATGTAAAATATGTAACAAGCAGACATTAGATATAACTTATAAGCCATGAGTAAGGAAGGTTAAAGTATAGATGTTAGAAATAAATAAACTTGGAGTGTGAAACATTAGTTGGTAGGCAGATAGTAGTTAAAGCTAGAAGAGGGATAGATGCATTGTATAGCTAATGAGTCATGGATTAGCGACATACCTCTCAACTTCTTAGAGCAAGAAATCTGGACAAAGCCATAAATAAAAGTGGGACAAAGGCCCAAAAATAGGGATAATTTTTAAATATTGCTCTTACAAACTTAGAAATTTGATAGACTAACAGGTTTTGCATTAGGATGAATTTTCTGAAGGATATGAAGTCTGAAACACAAATGACTGTCATTATTTTCTAACTTCGGTCTTTAATGCTTTGCCACTAATTTGTCAGAAAACCGCAATTTTATGAAAAATGGACCAAAAGTATGAGGCAAAAATCTGGAATTCTGTGAAAATCTGTACAGTTGAGAGGTATGATTAGCGAAGTTAAGAACAATAAGGTACTTACTGACAAAGAATCTGCTTATATTCTAGTAGTGGAAAGTACTCAAATGAGATGGATAAAGGGGAAATTACAGAAAGTATTTAAAATGTAAAATGGGGATTAAGGTAGGAGGGAAAATAAGGAGTGGTAAAAGGGAATTTTGCATAGAAAAAGACAGAGGCTATAAAGGGATAGGAGGTACGAGCTGGCAAAGGGAAATGGAGCTACCCAGATGAGGAGTATGTGCACAACCACATGTGGTTTAGGTGTTATTTTAGTAATAGTTTGAAGGAGGAAAGATTCATGGTCAGTCTTAGGTATGTTGGGATGGTGATCCAAAGTTTAGATACATAATTGGAGTATAGTGAACTCCTGTTAGACTTTGTTGTGATTTCTAAGGGCTTATTAGTTGAGCAAAACTCTCTACCTGGAGAGTAGTACTGCAGGGTATTTGTTTGTTTCTGGTCAGTTTTCTGGTGCTTGCATAAGACTATGTACAGTGATAAGTTGTGTGTATGTTAAATATTGAGCTGGTCAAGGCAATTTAGTTGCTTCAGAGGTCTGTAATGATGAGTCCTATATGCAACTTTGGCAGCAAATTGGCCACTTTATTGTAACAGGTGAAGAGTTTAACTTTAAGTGTAGTATTTAGGTTAGTAAGAATAGGTGAAGCATATTGTAGGGATACAATAATGTAAGTAGATGATAGTGTTTGCCTTGCATTATCTGTCAGGTATTGTTTGGTTATACAGAGGGAGTCAAGTTTTGAGTACATTATATAATTGTTTGCAATACGTGTTAATCAGATTTGAGGTTGTCAATTAAGATTCCTAGAAATTTGTTTGGGTTACAGTTTCAATTTTTGTATTGTCAGATGAGGTTATTTTGAAAGGTTGTCTTTCATTTTGATATTGTTTAGGAGTGAAAAGCTGAAGTTTTGCTTTCTTTTTTCCCAATATTTTTATTAAGGATAAAATAAGAGAATAAATACTGCATTGAATTTAGTATTCCTCCCTGCAGGACTAGCTTAGTCCTGCACGGAGGTGGCCATTTAGGATCAGGATGGCAGTGCGCCATGCATAATAATGAGGTGTGTTACCTGAGCTCCTAGGCTTACACGGAGCATGTAAGAGTGCAGGGGGGCATGTCTGAGAGCAGAACTCTCACAATATATACTCCCCCACAATGAAGAACAGCAGAAAGAGGTATGAAATGAGCGACACCACTTATAGGTGACCGCATATCCCCACCAACAGTCCCCCTTGTGTACAACAGCAACAGTATATATAAATAAAATGAAGAAACCCTTTATTTTTTTTTTTAAATCTGATTAAAGCTAACTGTAGGAGCGTAGGTGTGCCCTTCGCTTAGCTATGGTTAATGCAACTTAAATGGCTGAAGAGGATAGCAAGGAAGATATATGTGAATGAAACAGCATAGCTAAAGTGTAGTGGGCATAGCATTCACCTTACAAGCAGGCATTCCTGGTTCGAGTCCCACTGCAGCACATTCCATTTCCCATGGCAAAGCACTTTATGAGTATTATTTATGTTGCATAACCCACTAAATAACATATTTTCATGAACTGGAGTACTGCAGTAGATGCACATGTGAGATGTCAGTTTCATAATGAATAAGGCACTAGTAAGCAGGTTTAAGCAAAAATAAGCAGTAGTAAGCATATTTAAGCACTAGTAAGTGAGCTTAAGCCCATTTGTGCAGCAATAAGCAATGCCTACACAGGTTAAGCAATTGTAAAGCTAACTCTCTGTAAGCAGATGCAACGGCAGGTTAACAGTGCTTACCGTGGCACAAACCCGCTTACAAAAGCTCAAAAGTGCCTTAATCACTCTGTATTCAATGGCTTTTGTTCTGCCCATCAACAAAACAAACAGCCATACAGGTTTTGACCCCAAGATTCTATGCACCATAGTCACAGTAGTTAACCACCAAGCCATCACAGAGGTACAGCTGAATGAGGTATCAGCAAACAAGTCCTCACCATAGTAAAACAAAACTGAACCTGTGAAAGGAATCAGTATACAGTCATATGTTCCATAACCCATTACATAACATAAATATGTGAACTGGAGTACAGCAGTAAGCCCAGGAGTGAGGTGTAATTATAATAGATTGTTGAAATCCCCAATAAAGCACAAGGACCACATAGAGTGTATGTACACATTAATCATGGATACCAGGCATCAGTGGTGGCTGCTGACTTCAAATTAAAGGGGGGCTGCAGGACACAGTGGAATGGGTGGGGCCAATGGGAAGGGGTGTGACCAGCTAGAAAGGGATGGGGCTATGTTCAAAACAACAAAAACTGGGACTAAATATGCTGCCCTGGGTGCCAAACCATCCTTACAAGAGTCCACTCAAGACAAAATGAAGTGTAGAAGAAAAAAATATTTCAATGCATTGGCTACATGACAGCTTACGTAATATCCAGATGGAAACACAAAGGTTGTGAGGCATGAAAAAATAAATTACTTTTTAAATACATTACTGGAATGCCAGTCAAAATCAAGTATAAAAAACAAGCAGCACTCAACTCAAACCACTTCTCCTTGCACTGCAGTTCTAATTATAATTTATATTCAGCTTTATAAAATGACCAAGTAACATGCTGAAAGTAGCAATCTCTGTGATACCCTCACTTGTAAAAATGTTTCTTATCCAAAAAAGACCTGCTGCCTGACAACAACTATCTACTTGTTTCATGGAGAACACATGATAAAAGTAAAAAATGAACAGTGAACAAGAAACAAGCTCAAGATAAATTGCTTAAAGGATTACTGCACAAGTTATGGACCATACATGATAGACTGGTGTTCTGTTTAGTTTACGGTTACGGTTAAAGCCAGCAAAGATAACTGCAAGTCTCCAACAAATGTAATGAGCTTCTGAAAATACTGTAATCCTGTCCTTTATTACAAATACTGTCATATGCATTTCAATACCTAAGGCTTATTCGTTATCTAGTTATGTAAATATTCTCTGCATGGCAACAATGAAAAGGCTTTCAAAGTTGGTAATTCTTTAACAGTATGCTTATTAAAGCTTGCTTGCATCTTACAATCTCCGACAAGCTTACCTGATGGTCATTAAAGCATTGCTACTTTAATACAGAGCAACAGGGCACTGCAACAGCATGCATTTTCTGAATAATAAGAAGCATAAATCAACAGTATAAAAATATGACAGAAAACTATAACATTCTGCAAAATCAAGGACAGATGAAAAGCCATGGTCATACTTCTGGTCTACCTTGGATGGGGGAATACTCTGCACACTTACACTGCATAAGTGCTCCTTGCCTTGCTTGGACACATCCAGAGCCACTGCAATGGGGAGTGGAGTGCAACAAGTATGTCACAGTTTGAAATGTCTCTGGCTGACGGTGATAGCTCTGATACTCATACCTCTCAACCTCAGAGCAAGAAATCTGGACAAAGCCATAGATAGAAGTGGGACACATGGCCAAAAATAAAGACATTTTTAAATATTGCTCTTATAAACTTAGAAAGATAATAGAATAGTAGTAGGTCTTGTATTTGTATGAGTTTTTGAAGGATATGAAATCTGAAACCCAAATGTCTGCCATTACTTTCTACCTTCAATCTTTAATGATTTGCTACTAATTTGCCAGAAAAACACAATTTTATGAAAAACAGACCAAATATGTTATGCAAAAATATAAAATTGCCACACAATACAGCTGTGAACCTGTCAAAGAAGGGACACCTTTTTAAAATTAGTACTGTTAACTTGAGCAGCTGACAAAATAAGAGCATCTAAATGCATTTCTGAAATAAAAGTAATCTATAACTCTGATCATTACAGTTATTTATAATTATAAACCCTCCATGTTTTCTTCCAAAATTGCCATTTTGCAGAAGGATTATTAAGGGGAAAGCAACATTTTGAGCCAAAATTGGAGACAGTTGAGAGGTTTGGATATTCCTAATTCTATAAAGCGATTTATTTACACGTATCACTCAACCTCTTAATGCAGGAAATCTGGATATGGCCAAATATATTGGGGGAACATACAAACAGTACTAAAAAGACTGCTTATAGAATAACAGGTCTTGCTTTAGCATGCATTTTCCTGAAGGTTATGACGTCTGAAACTCAATGTCTGTCATTATTTAATGACTTCATTCCTAAATGATTTGCCAGAAAACCACAAATTTTATGAGGAACAAACCAAAAATAAGAAGCAAAAATCTATTCATTCTGCAAAAGTCTGGACAGTTGAGAGGGATAGCAGCCAAGGCTGTCTGAGTTTGCTGCCCTTCCCCCTCACAATATCATGGTCAAATGGAGCCTCCCCTTGCAGTCTTTCCAATGTCCAATTCTTTGGTTATTTTGACCCATTTACCATAAACATTGTAATGTGCATACTGCTTTACTTCTGCGATGATTTGGATTTCATTTGAAAGTTTTATTTTGCATTTCTCACCACAAACACTAATAGATATCTGCTAAACAAAGCAATGCAGTCTCACAATGAAAATAGACTTGGAATTAAAACTTCTCTTCCCTTGAATCTCACATTCATTGAAACAGTATTGAAACTCATATTCAAAGAAAATACATTTTGCCAGTGTCAGATGAAGATTAACTTTGGACTGTTTTCAAATCATAGGCCCCTTGCACACAAAACATACATGTGCTCCTTGATAGACCTTCCTGACTGTATTAAAGTATATTCCTTGTACAATACAGTACAGTTGTTAGAGGATTATTTAAATTTATTGTTTTGAACATTTTTCCTGTAAACAATTAAAAAAATGCATGCACCAATAATGACAAAACTGCCCAATTCAGAACATTTCCATCATAAACGTCTACTCAAACTTCTACAGTCCACCAGTATCAGTAAATATGCACAATCTCTGAAGAAGTAAAAGTCATATAAATAATTCCACATTAAAACAATCTGTAACTAATGAAGATGTTTCTGCTAGCAAACAACTTTATATTTCATTGTTTCATCTACAAATAAAGTGCCTGTTGCCCTTAAGGAATAAATTGCCTATGTTGCATTAAAAAATGATACGCTAGTAATATTGCAACAGGGAATGGATTGCAAACTGATAACAGGTTCATAGTTACTAGGTATCTTTGCCAAAAAGGACTGCAGCATCCACCCCCTTTACAACACAATACAGTATCAACAATGCATTGACTTACTGTGGGAGTAGAACCCACAGCCTCTTGCATCAAGTGCAAGTACACTACCTGTTGCACTATTAACAACACAAGCAGACTCAGAATAAGCAGCACTAAACTTTTGTTTCCCTGCAGATCTCAGCTCTTTGTAAAATCTATACGATACTCATCTGTATTTCTGAACTTTGCAGCACAAGGAATATGGAAAAAGCCAAAGTCTATTGGGGGGGGGGGCAAAAGCCATAAAACCAGGGACACATTTTAAACATTACTTGTATAATGCTGGAAAGTTGCTAGAATAAAATACCGTGTTACCACCATGCATTTCACTGCCAAGTCTTGAACCCAGGACTCTGTGCAAAATAGTCAGAGTAACATACCACTATGCCAAATCAGCTACTTTGCAAAAGAGAGGAAGACTGAAACTTAAATGGCTACCATTTAGTGAATTCAGTTCTCACCATAGCTGTCAACCTCTTAGCACAAAATACCTGAACAAAGCCAATAATGGCAGAATAGTGAATAGGGAATTAGTGAATTCAGTTCTCACCATAGCTGTCAACCTCTTAGCACAAAACACCTGAACAAAGCCAATAATGGGGGAATACAACCACCAAACATATTCAATGAATTCAGTTCTCACCATAGCTATCAACCTCTTAGCAAAAAACACCTGGACAAAAGCCAGTAATGGGGAATACAGCCCCCAAACATATGCAGTGAATTAATTTCTCACCATAGCTCTCAACCTTAGCACAAAAAACATGGACAAAGCCAATAATGGGGAATACAGTCCCAAAAATAGGGACATATTTCAAATTTCCATCTTATAAACTTAGAAAATTGCTAGAATAAAAGATTTTGTGTTACCATGTACTTTCTGAAGAATATGAAGTCTGAAATTCAAATGCCTGTATTTTTTATTTAACATTTGTTAACCAGGAAAGTCTGACTTGGAACAAACGCCAATTTTCAGCAGACGCCCAAGGAGATACACTCCAGACACATATCTTTGTAAGATGGGAAAACATGCAGACTCCACACAGAAGGCACCCCAACCAAGAATCAAATCAGAAAACCTGTAGCTGTTAGGTGGCAATGCTACCACTGCAGTACTGACTGTGTAAGGAAACAAAACCACAGAAACCACAGATTTTATGAGGAACAGAACAGAACAAATATGAGGCAAAAAATCTGCAAATGTTTTACAAACGGTGGTGGGTAGGGAATTGCCACCTGCACCCAAGGTACAGTGTTTAAGCCTGATAAAGCAACTGGGGCATTTTACACACACACACACACACACACACACACACACACACACACACACACACACACACACACACACATACTTCAGTGAATGTTGTCAGTCCAATTCAAAGCTAACAGCTACAGTACCTGAATTCAGTCCCATCCAACACAAGCTAAAGGCTGGTTTCCTCCCCCCGAGAAGGCTCAACTGAACTCCCATGAGAGTAAGCTTCAGTCTGCAGATGATGCAGTCTGGAGTTCTTCTGTTCTATGCGGTCACCACCACACAGACTTCTGGGCATCTGCAGGGCAGAGATGCTTTTCCCCCTATCTAGACTGCTGATGCAGCAGTCTGTAGTTCTGTGAGTTTCAGGGACTCCAAGCATGCATGAGCAGAGTTCTGGGACTCATGATTTGTTTTATTTTCTTCTTCTTTCTACAGGTGGGGGGCTGCAGTCCTATACCACGAGCCGCCCCTGCCAGGCATACAAATAAAGTGTAATGAATAATAACTCAATGCCAAAAAAAGAATTATAATGCAAAGTCTAATGTAAGCAATGCTAAGCATTGCACAGGGCAGCTTAGGAGGTGCAAGCAATGTGTAGGGCAGCTAACTCATTGTGCCGAGTGGTATACCCCTTTAATCAATGCCAACCGTATGTAAGCAGGTTTGCCCATAGCTTAGCCTTTTCAAAACTGGCTAATCAAGGAAAAGTGTGAGAAATCAGCCCTACTTAAACCCAAGAGGCGGGAATACATCTCATAACTGGTTGTAGCTTCCCCTTGCAGGCACTATGACAGTAAGGGGAGAAGTTGTGCGCTATCTGGCGCAGTGCTGGTGCATCCAGGAGTCCAAGGTCATGGCAGGACTCCTTGTCAAAGACCATGATCAGAGACTGATGCAGGGCCAGTACCAGGGCTCCCAATATAAGGCGGATGCCTGGGACTGTCTTGCCGTGACCTCACCAGTGCCACTGGGATACCCCAAATAGTTGAGCAGGTCAGGCACCACTATGCTGACCTGAAGTGGTGTAAGAGGGACCTCTTGGAGAAGTGGCTCCAAGAGGCTAGAGCGGCAAGGGATGTTGTATGTAAGTATAATCCCGGTATGTGTGTAATAATTGCCAGTTCAGGTATATTATGGATAGGTATGGCTAAATATTCCTCTTATGCCCCCCACAGCTGAAATGGATTGGGCCATGAACCAGGAGGCCCACATCAGTCACCTGGTGAGGTTGCGATGTGAGGCAGGTCAGTAATACTCATGCTTTTACTGTCATAGGAAATAAAACTAAAAGTAGTAGTAAATTAATTGCCTGTATAATTGTTCAAGGCAAGTACTGCATACACTAGAGAATATGGCAGGAAGAGTCTCATATTGTTTGCATGTCAATAAAATTGTAATAGCCTGATAAAACAGGTCTAACTGCTGGACTGCATGTGTATATTCTGGTATCATATGGTAACGTAGATTTGAAATCATGTAATAGTACTGTTGTAGTAATCACTCTGATACCCACACCGTGCACCACAAATTGAATGTGTAGGAATGCCTGTATATGACAGTTGTAATCCCCAGAGGCCCTTTAGTACAACTGAATGACACATAGACAGTAAACAGGGAAAATGTAGACAATGAAAACTGAATAGCACATGCAACGGAGATGTGAACTGTTGTCTTTTTGGCACACACAGCCACGGCTTGAATCCTGCAAGTGGTAGTAGTCTGCATACAGACTCATACCTCACAACTGTATAGGTATGTCCAGAATTTCCAGTAAAGTGGCCCATGTCTGTTGCCTATCAGCCTGTCCCCCTGAGAAATTAGTGGGATGATCCCAGATGTATAAGCAGAAAACAGAAAATACAACTGATTGACACACATCTATGAGAACAAAGCTGGCACACTAGCAACTCCCCAATACCTTATGTGAGTAAGAAGCCACGTATGTCCCATTTACACCCCAAATTGTCAAGCTGTGGTCAGAGTGTGTACAGTAATAGAGTGAGCTGTATGTGCGTAACAGTAATGTGGAATCTGGTACTGTGTGTGGGAACATTCAGGTAGTGCTAATAAACATTCCTCCCACAGGTCTGTCAGATACCAACACTGTGCCCAGAATTACAAGAATGATATGCAGTTGCTCTGAATAATGAGGTATTACACATCACTGTTGCCCACACTGTCCTACAACATATAACTGTCTAGGAAATCTGTATAAGAGTGTCATAATACATGGTCAGAATGCAAAAGCAGAGGGGATTCATAAGACAGAAAGCAGATAGGGGATATACAGCAATATATATATATATATATATATATATATAGCAGACACAACTGTGATGGAAAGGGTTTAAATTGTAGCAGACACAGCCATGGTCTGTATCCTGGGAGTGGAATTAGACTGCATACAGAATCATACCCCACAACTGTACAGATGAGGCCAGAATGTCCAGTATATGTGCCCATATCTGCTGCCTGCCCCCCTGGTAAGTCTGTGGGATGATCTCAGATGGTTAGCCAGCAAACAGGGAAGACAAGTGATTGCCAAACATCTATGAGAACACACCTGTCACTGTAGCAACCCCCGAAACTGTTAGGAGAGTAATATTTCAAGTATGTCCTATCTACACTCCCATGTTGTCAAGCTGTGGCCAGAGTATGTACATTAACAGAGTGAGATGTATGTGCATAATACTAATGTGTAATCCGAAACTTTGTGTGGCAACAGTCAGGTAGTGCTAACAAATATTGTTTCCACAGGTACATTGGATATGAACACTGTGCTGAGGAATACAGACCATTATAACCTATACTGGTACTGTTCACTCTGGTATTGTAGGGAATTGTGAGTGTTGCAGTTTCTCTGAATAATAAAGTATCACTTGTCAGTGTCACCCCCGCTGTGCTACATGATATAACAGTGTAGGAAAGCATGTATATGTGTGTGTCAGATCACTAAAAGTGGAAGGGGGCAATATTCTAGATATGTCCTGGAACACCAACATGTGGTCAACACATGGCCAGAGTCTGTGCAGAGAGAGTTGGATAGCTATGTGCAAAACATTAACCTGGAATCCTGGAGTATGCATAGAAAAAGTTTACTACTGAAATGTTTCCGTGCAATTACACGGCTATGAAGTAGTCGAACAATAGATGTTTGATTACTTCATATTTCGGCAGGTGATGTGAGCGAACGGTATAATTGTGAATGGACTGTGCATTCGCAAATATAGTGTTCGCTCATGTAAAAGGATTGCAGTAGAGTGTGGTTAGGGAAATACATCCCTTTCCTCACTGTAGTGCGATCTCGGAGTTGGAATAATAAGTTAGGGGGGTGTGCGGGGTGCAGGGGGGCTTGCCTCCCTGCATAAACGGGAAGTTAGGTGTAGGGATTAGGGAGTTGAGGTAAGGGTGGCATTGTTGTTAATGCTATAAAATGTTGTTGTCGACATTTTCGGCATTAACTGCTGTTTTTCGATAATAGGGCCATTCGGGTAGCTGTAGATTCGATTAAAGACTTCGGTATTTAGTACCGTTTTTTTTTTTTGTGAATTTTGAGATATTGATAGTAAGCCTGTAGAAACAGTTAGTTAGTACTAACAGTCCCTCCACAGGTATACCAGGTAAGAGGTGTATACTGCAGATAAAACCAGTTCATGTGTAACGATGACGACAGCCATACCACTGTCCAAACTAAGACTATAGGGTAGTGTAGTAAGACTTGTAAGGTACAGATAACAGCACTGACTAGGAAAGTAATGTGGACTACAGGAATATACTAGTTGTTAATTGACATCTTTATCTCCCCCCCCCACCATATCTCCAACAATAATCAACAGACCCACACCAACTCTTATGTAATGACTCTGATAATGTCCAATTGTTTGATAAATATGTTAATGATTCCCATGCATATGCTATATTGAATTAATCCAACATTGGTGGCATGGTGCCATCAACGTACCTGCATGCTGTTCTTATTACCAATGTGGTCCCATATATGCATGTGTTCTGTTCGCCATGCAACTGTTATGTATCTGCTGTCTGGGTTAATGGGAATATCTATGCATGCTGTTATACCTAACCCTGGAATGTGTTGACTATTACTAACCCACACATAGTGATGAAATCTAAACACTATAGCATGCTTGGGAAGGCCAGTCCCAGCGAACCCATCTGTCCTACCTCAGCTGGCCATGACACCGGGGAACCAGAATGTCTGGGGCCCAATACGGGACCTCGCTGTCCATTGATCCTGCACCACCTTTGGGTGGAACCACCTCAGGGGATGGGGCTCACCCCCATGAGAGTGGGTGTGGACAGGCACCTGTCACCCATCACCAGGTTGGAGCCGTGGTGTGTAGAGAGATCGACCAGCAGTTAGGTGATCTTCTACGCCAGCTCGAGGGCTGCATGTCATGACTAGAGAGTCAGACTGGCTCTGCAAGTCAGCTCCCCAGCACAGCCACCTTCAGGGCTGTAAAGGTGCAGTGGGGACTGCCCATGGGTGGGGACCTCAGTTCCACTGTTACCATTAGGGGGCTTGTGGGCTTCCGCTATCCCAACACCCCTCCCCATCAAGGAGTTTACCCCCCACATGTGTCATATACCGCCGCTGTATGCGTCTTGTTTGTCTTGTCTGTCAACATACCCAATCTACCTCCCTAAACATACCTACTACCCCTCCCCAACATCCAACTCTCACCTGAAAAAAGAAAAAAGGGCAGTATGTTCTCACCAAAAAATCTTGCCCCATACATAGCTGTCCATTTTGCACACATGTCCACTGGACACATGTAATCTGGTCTAATTGGCATCACAATGTATTATTGCTGTCCACACCCACTCCCATGGGTTTGAGTGTCCACGTCTACCTCCAAATTCAGTGTATGTGCACAGCTGTTGCTGTAGAAGAAATGGGCAGCTATGGACCTTCCCTACACCCTTCCTGCACATCTCTGGCTATTTTCCCTACTGTGTTTTCCTCTTTGTGCCCCTTATTTCACCACTTTCCTATAAACCCCTTTTTCTTTTAAAGAAATTAGCATGGGGTAAGTGGGTTTAAGCAATGCCTACATAGGTTAAGCAATTCAGAAGCTAAGAGAGTGTAAGAAACTGCAACTGAAAGTTTGCAGTGCTTACCTCCATGAAAACCCGCTTACAACTGCTTTAAAGTGCTTAAAAACACTGTATCCAATGGCCCATGTTTCACCCAGCAACAGCCTCTGCAAGGCTCGATTCCAGGATCCTACACACCATAATCAAAGTGATTTACCACTAAGCCATGCCAGATATAAATAACCCTGATGTTTTCAAATACATATCATCCAGCCCAGTCATTCAACAGTACAGAGAATGTATTCCAACATTTAGATGTATGTGTGTGTAAATATAATATATTAATATCTAAACAGATACAACCTATCTATATGTGTGTATATATATATATATATATATATATATATATATATATATATATATATATATATATACATATATATATATATATATATATATATATATATACACACACACACACACACACACACACATATATATATATATATATATATATATATATATATATATATATATTCATGAAAAAATATACATGGAAATGCCTACATCTATAGATATGTATGTGTACATCTATATGTCTAAATATATAAGGCAGGTTATATATATATATATATATATATATATATATATATATATATATATATATATATATATATATATATATATATATATATATATATATATATATGTATACATATATATATATATATATATATATATATATATATATATATATATATATATATCTAGAGAGGTATATCCAGACATACATCCGTGGATAACATTGGGGAAATAATAAAAACATATATGTCCACATGCAAAATTAATGGGGTTGAGAGGGCCCAAACACTATACGCCTTGTATGAATAGGTATACCTGCCAACAGCCAAACATGTCCCCCCTGCAATACACTACCAATTATTGCAGATCCCATAACCAGGACCAGACACGGCATGAGCATCCCTAGGATACATATACACAGATACATATATGCAGATACATATACAGAGATACATATATGCAGATACAGGTATACATACACACACACACACATATATATATATATTATATATATGTATATACATATATATATATATATATATATATATATATATATATATATACATATCTATGGATATATATGTAACTACACATACACACACAGTGATATGTACATTAAGTTACATACATAGTACGTGCACATAATATGGAACAGCCACTATTCCTACAATTACCACCTTACCAACTGGAGACTGTATGAGCCGCCCATACAAATGACATTCATTGCCTGCAACATATACTCACAGAGAGATCAAAGGCTATAACACCACACACAGGTGTGCATAAATGGGAAAATTTTTATTTGTGTACTATTACAGTTGAATATGCCATGTCATATAGCTGTTTAGTCACGGACATCCATATAAACTGAGTAATGCAACTGTGAAACTGGTATAGTAATACAGTAGTCCGCAAATGTTAACAAAGGTTACTGTCCAGGCCAAGACCATCAAGTAGTACAATAATAAAGACAGCCTGGGCCACAGGATACTAAACAATCAATGGTAAGTAATGCAGGTGTATAGTTCAGCAGCCTCAAATTACACTCTGTAGACAATCCCTAGGGGGTAAAGTACTCAGTTGACACACTGGGATGTAACTGTTACATAACAAGGCACAACTGACACCATCACAAGCACACTGACAAACAGAAAAGTCTGTATGGCATAGCAGGCTCTACAGGCATGCCATGGCACAGAGTAACATACACCTGTGTGTAAGTGCATCACAACAACCAATGTGAACACAGCCACAGCTACATATGGTGTGCTAGACTATTATTACAGTGTATGGACTATCTGTTCAACACCAACCTCATATGTGCCACCCACACACTAACCCTACATATACTGGGCCGCTACACAGTGTGGTCTGCTGCCTGTCTGTGGTATGGGACATGTGCATGTATGGCCCTACAAAAATGTAAGCCAATAGGGTAACATGCAGTGGATCAGCATGTAACATCAGATAGAACAGGACTAAGAACAATGACATCTACCACAGTCTGTACACAGGTCAAAGTACATATTAACAATACACACACTGCCGACAATCACCATAAGTACACAGACCTCAGTACCTTACACACAACCAGAGAATTTCCAGGTTATTTCATCAAATGTAACCCCTACTATACATTACATGTGTAGCAGTCTGATATCTCACTGGGTTGTTACCAGATATGATGTCACTAATTATGGTGTACAGTACATATGCAGCCCTTACTGCATGACATATGAACAAAGGTTGTCAGGGTTGTGGCTGGAGGCATATACACAGGGCCAATATTGACATGTTGCTGTGATAACCTCATACATTTACTGTTGTAACAGGGTTTGTTGAACCATATGTCCTATGAGGGATTGGAAGTCAGTAGCTCTCACGGCTGTCAGCATCTACAGTCTGAAATCCTCACACTACCTTCTGCAATTCATATATAGGTGCTCAGCGGTTAACACCTGAAACAAAAGGCACCACATTCTGGCCAGTCTGGAGATGGCCCTACAGATGGGTGATCCCTCATTAACATAGCATTGACATGGCAGGTATGTAAACATGTAGGACAGCCATATCCACACACATCCTATTAAATCAACATTACTCCAAATGCAGTATAGCAGCACTTACAGTCTGTAGTCAGGTCAGGCACATCTCCCATCCTGTGTGTTCGCCTGTCTCCACAGTGTATGTTGTTAGAGGTACATCCCAATCCATCTTTGATGCTGTTTTCGAAACAACAGATCGAGTTCCTGCTCACAGTGAATGAAAGGCCCAACAGCAACATGATGTTCCTAGATATTGGTGTGTGTTTCCATGCAATTGGCTATGGGAATGTTCCCACAGCTGTCCCACATGCAATCAACTAGAGGAGAGTTGCAATTCATGCAGAGACCATCAGCTGATCCTGAGCATCACTTAAAATACACATGCTGCTGCCTAAGCAAAGCAGATGTAAGTCTCCACATCTACCAGAGAGGGAGTAAGAGAGGCAGACAGATGCCCAGAAAAACCAGGGAGAGGTGGGAGAGTAAAACTTACGCATGTTTGTGTCACACACCTACCAATACAGGGTATCAAACCCTCAACAACTATGCAGTGCTATCACATGTCCATGCAGTCATTGGATGCGTCACATAAGTTACATGTTGGGGAGCCCTCAGAATGTATATGTGATGATGAGCGACATCTGCAACAGGGATATGGTTTCTATGTGGTAGGTGTAGTACCTGTGCCTGCCCGCATGAACAGGTGTCAGCGTCAACACAGCCACACTCTCACAGGGATGCACACACATTGCCACACTTGGCAGGGCCAGGAATACAACTCATCACTAGTGAGATTGCCAGAACACAGTACTGCGCAGATATCACATGCATCACAGGGGTCATACAGAGGTTATTTGTGCAAAGGGTATGTGGAGGTGTCTGACATCAGACAGCATGCTTCAGTATGCCAATGGGGGTTGTAGTGAGTGTGAATGTGGTCATACGCATCATACACCACTCACACAGGCAAGGGTGCCAGTACTGACATGCATGTGTGGACTGCTTCATGGGTGTGTTGCGGTTGACGGTGCTAGACAGCTATACAAGGTTAGGTGATGGGTATACCTTGGCATCAGGCCACATGACAATGGTCTGCATTGTGTATCAGGGCTGTAGTGTCTGGTGTTGCCCACACAGGTGGGTATTGTATTCACCATCCAGTCACCTGGGTGACTATTGCGTGTGGCCAACCCTGTGCATTGCTTGTCATATATGTGTTCCTTAGTCCATTATATAGACACTGACTGGGATGGGCACACCTCCCACATGCATGTACAGTCACATGTGGAACTGTACCTGGGGTGTCTGGCCTATGCCGTGCACACTGATCATTATCAGATGTGCCAGTCCTGGCCTCGTGGCGGGAACTGTTCATGGACAGCAGGTTGGCCCTGCACCTACTTTGATAGCATGATACCAGTATTCCCTGGTGTCAGTGGCATCTGTCCATACAGGGCTTGTGTTTCAGGCATGTTATGTCCTTTGTGGGTCACATTTATGGCACCACAGGTGTTGCAGGGAACATGGGGGAGGTGTACTGTCAGCATGTGCATGCCTATTAGACTGATGAACAGAGTGCCATGCCCTCTGTAATCCACTGCTATCACACCATGGTTACTATCAGGGGGCAATATGCAGGGTACTACCAACATAGTAGCTGTTGCCTAGGCAAGTGCCTGTGTGTGTGTGTGTGTATATATGAGACATGGGTTGAGAGTGTACCCTGGGTAATACAAGGCTTGCTAACGTTGGTCAGCTGGCATTGATATCACATTTATTGGTATGGATCTGCACCCCAGCCTCTTGGCTATTTCACATCTGTTATCCCTGTATGGGTGAACATTGTAATATATACTTGGCCCACCAAATAAGAAGTTTGGAAAATCCACTCCACATTGACCCCACTTGCTACACACTCACAACCATCACCAGACAGGATGCAAATGAGAAACACAGATACACATGCAAACACCTATCATGTCTGGGATTAGAACTCCTACCTAATTAGTATATTACACTATAGCATTATAAAACACGCCATGCAGATTACTGGGGCTTGCTTTCCCTAAAGGTGTATTTCACAGTGAATGACATCAGCAGGATTGCCTAAGTAGGGCATTTAAATTGTAGTGAGTGTGACTAGCCTAAAATGCATTGCTCCCTACACAAACATAGTAACACACCCAGAATATCTACCAGTGCCAAGTGTGGGGATAGAACCCCTACAAGACTTCTATATCACATTACAGCATGGTGCTGTTATAGGATGCACCACAGATATTATTGGCGTTCTCCTTCCCTAAAGGTGTATTTCGATATCACACTACAGCATAATGCTGTTAAAGGATGCACCACAGAGATTACTGGAGTGTTTTTTTCCCCAAAGGTGTATTTCACAGTGAATGACATCTGCAGGATTGCCAAAGTAGGGCATTTTAATTGTAGTGAGAGTAGCTAGCCTAAAATGCATTGCTTCCTACACAAACATAGTAACACACACAAAACATACACATGTGCCATGTGTGGGGATAGAACCCCTACCAGAGTTCTATATCTCACTACAGCATGATGCTGTTATAGGACACACCACAGAGATTATTGGAGTTCTCCTTCCCCAAAGGTGTATTTCCCAGTGAATGACATCAGCAGGGTTGCCAAAGTAGGGCATTTTCATTGTACTGAGTGTGACTAGCCTATAATGCATTGCTCTCTCTCTACACACACACACACACACACACACACACACACACACACACACACACACACACACACACACACACACACACACACACACACACACAAAATTGCCAGGTCTGAGATTGAAACTCCTACTTAACTATTTTATCATATTACAGCAGTACACAGTTATAGGATACGCTATGGGGATTACTGGGCTACAACCTTCCCAGGGGTGTATTTCTAGGTGGATGACATCAGCAGCCTTGCCTAAGTAGAGCATTTGGATTGTAGGGAGTGTGAATACCCTAAAAAGCATTGCTCTTTGCACAGACAGAGTCAGCCAGACACAGACACACACACAGAGAAACACTTGCCAATTCTGGAATTAGACCACCTATCTAACTAGTTTATCACACTACAGCAGTATGCAGTTATAGGACATGCTACAGAGATTATTGCGTTACAACCTTCCCAGAGGTGTATTTCTAGGTGGATGACATCAGCAGCCTTGCCAAAGTAGAGCATTTGAATTGTAGGGAGTGTGACTACCCTAAAAAGAATTGTTTTCTACACAGACAAACACTTTCCAAGGCTGGGATTAGAATTCCTACCTAACTAATTTAGCACACTACAGCAGTATGCAGTTATAGAATGTGCTACAGGGGTTATTGGGTTACAACCTTCCCAGAGGTGTATTTCTAGGTGGATGACATCAGCAGCCTTACCAAAATAGAGCATTTGAGTTGTAGGGAGTGTGACTACCCTAAAAAGAATTCCACTCAAAACAGACAGACACAATCACACAGTTGCCATGTTTGGGATTGTAACTCCTACCTAACTAGTTTATCACACTGGAGCAGTACGCAGTTATGGGATGTGCCATGGAGATTAATGGGCTACATCTCTCCCAAAGGTGTATTTCACAGTGGATGACCTCAGCAGGCTTGTCATAGTAGAGCTGTGGAAAGGGCAGTTTGTGTGCATGGGCCATAACCCCTTCAGCTAGAGGTTGACACGCCACATGCGGGCACACACAGGGTCATATTCCACAAGTACCTGCATACAGCTGCTAGATGACTACTTCCTTGTACAGTCATGTTGCACAGCTTGCACGTGCACCACAAAGTCTGTAATGCTGACACATACAGGTGGCTAGTATATACAGTGAGTGACATCTGAACCTCATGTAGTTGTGACCCTTTGGCTGTGTGCTGGGTGGGACAGGCCTGGATGGCTCCTTGTCACAGTCACCCTCTTCCATACATCTATGTACATCTACCTTTGGCTTATTATAGTGTGTTGTCCTTAGAAATATGTCTGCATTCCTGTCCACTGTGTGTGCAAAGTATGTGTGGTGCATACTGAGGAGTGTCTGCACTAACATCTGCAAATGCCAGTCTGTTCCACTGTTGTTTGCAGACATGGCCTTCATGTGTTTAAGTGTGTGAGCATGCCCAGTATGACCTTTCAGTATGTTGTTGACTGACATTGCCTTCATTTCTCTAAGTCTGTGAGCATGCCCAGTATGCCCATCTGTATTGAATGTATGGATCAAGTCCAGGTAGTCTGTACTGCAGTGCTGACCTATGTGTTGTACACCTACAGGTAGCATACTGTTTCTGCAGAATATCTGTCGATTATTTGGCATTGACTGTTACTACATTCTACATTGGATGGGGAGGCACACTTGGCGGTTACTACATTTCTATGTAGGATGGGGGGACACACCTGACTATTTCTACATTTCTACGCAGGATTGGGGGGCACACCTGACTGTAACTGCATGTCTACGTAGGATGGGGGCACACCTGACACTTCTACACATTTGCTATGACTGTACTGGTATGTCAGGTACTCCATTTCATTCTGTAGTCTTACCTATCATGCTGACTAGAGGCATACCAGTGTACTACAGATCTTAGCTTTTATTTACCTGCATATTAGTTTCTGACTTCCTACCCTTCAGAATGGATGTCCATTGCCTGACCTGCTGTATTCTGTCTGTGTAGACCTGAGGGGGGGGTTACTCATAGGCCTCATTCAGAGGCCATAGCACAGCCTTTGTTTGTGTTTGTCTACACCTGTCCTGCTGTCTGTGACTGTTGTTGGGTATTTGAATCCCCCTGACTGGCATGTGTGAGTCACTTACCTTGTGGCTGTCCCAGTATTGAGGGTGGGGCTGCAGGACTGCCTATGTTGGATGCACATAGTACACTCCCTACACATGGTTGAGCACAGGTAGTGTAATGTTTGGCATCCCTTTTACTGTATGTGAGAGTCAGAGAGAGGTGTTATTCCATGGTTCCTCCCTTGTGTCAGTGTATGTGCTATGTGTTGCCTCTTTGCCAAGGCAAGGGCATACTGGGCATGCCTCCTTATTCCTACTGTAGGGGCAGGCTCAGGTTGTTCCTCCTCCAAGTCACTCCATGCCTGTGCAGGCCTTGGCAATGGTGGGGTTATGTGTGGCCCTGCCTCGTGCTGTTCCTGCTGCAGCTGTTTCTACAGGGTCATAGTGTGTAGCATGCCATATACGAGGACAATTTGGGTACACGTAGCTGGTGAGTACTACAGTTATTAAATAATATGGAAAAAAAATGGATTATTAAATTGGGTGCCTTGTTTTCTCCAGGGCTGAATTAATAATTTTAATGAATGGTGCAATTTACATTAGGTAACTTCAGGTGGAGCTATACTATAAATATGTGATTGTATGCTTTGTTAATTTAATGCACTGAGGAAGGCTGTGCAGCTGAAACAGGTCTGCTTGCTCCATTTTTTTGTTTTATGTCCTCCTAATAAATATCTTTACTTTAGTCACTGTTTGCTGGCTCTACTATTTTTTTGGTTGCTATTGGCTTTGGATCCGTGCAGCAACCATATGTGCAGCGGCCTGTTCCTTTTGACATTTCAGATGGGTGTCATTAGCCACGGCTCTAGTGCATATCCAGCATCCCCCCACTAGGTGACTGTGAGGCATGTTCCCATTGGCAAATCTCTGGTACAGCTGCATCAGATGCCAGATGTGGGAATCGTGATAGCTTCCAGGGCAGCCAGCACACAAATTCATTATTATGCCCTGGGCATCACACACGACCTGACAGTTGGTGGAGGGGAAGCCCTTGCGGTTGATGTAGACTCTACCCCACTCACCGGGTGGTACTTTGATGCATATGTGCATGCAGTTTATAGCACACACTACCTCAGGATATTCTGCTATTTGGTGGAACAATTGCATATTGCTGGCCAACACCTCACGGGTGTTGGGGAAATATACGTGCTCACTGACATGTGCTGACATGGCAGCCAGGAACTGGTAAAGTACCCTGGGTGCTGATGCCTGTTCTTTATTAGCACTCTTCAAGAAAAATCTTGATGAGTGGATGGGAAATAGGAAATACACCCCGGGGATCACTTCTGTGTCTCTGCTCATCAGTGGCACAGGAAAATAACTTTCTTGGGTGGCGTAAGCCAGGGAACCTTGTTGGCTAGGCTTGCATAGGCCCTTGGGCCAATAGCCTAGCACCTACCTATGAACCTATGAACTTATATCCCCAGTTGGCCTTTGGAAGGTACCTGTAGCTAGTATTCATAGGCCTACACATACCTTGGTATCCACTGGGATGGGTTTCCTTCTGTTAGTTCTGTGTGACAGGCATGTCCAGCATAGCTCAACAATTTGCTGTAGGAGGTCCCTGTTCACCCTATAGTGCTACACTATCTCCAGCTCATGTAGCCCCTGGTAGGTTACCCTGGGTCTGTACACTCTTCTCCATCTCCTCACTGTGGGTTGGTTGACAGCATTCACATCCTCACCACCCTCAGCCTCTTCCACAAGTTGCATGATAGCTATTGCAGCCCCTATCATTTTGCTGTTGTGAGTGTTAAAAGTTCCCCGCTTGTTTACACTGGTGGTGAAGAGTGTGGGAAAAGCCAGAGGGGAAGGTGTTGGTATAGTTTATAGTAGTGTTCAGGGCTGGGCTTGTCTGCTGCCTGTGTAACTGGCTGATTCTGATACATTTCACCTGCCAGCTATGCTAGTTCTCCTTGGTTACCTTCCTACTGCTGTTTTCCCTTCCCATTGCCTTCCTTTTTAAGCCTGGGGTGTTCAAGAGTGCTCAAATGTGCACAGTGCCACTATTTCCTGGTTTAACTTTTTTTAAAATCCTTTAAAGCCTTGTGCACGGCACGCACACCCGCTTAGGCAATGTAAAGAGTGCTAGGCAGATTCAGACACACCCCCTAGCTTAGCTCTGCTACGCTAGGAGCAAACCCGGGCCACAGGGCTCCAATCCTCTTACAGTATACCTGACACCCCCCCACCCCCATAATGTCAGCTAACTCTTAGGCTTGCACCAAGCTATTCCTATTCTTACACTGTTGGGACCTGACTAGCATGCTGGGGAAACCTGGGATTCACTATCATTCCCCTCATTTGTATAGGATTGCCTGCTAATGCATAGTTACATGTCTCACACTGAGCCTCCCCCCTTAGCAACCACTACTCACTGGCCATGTTGTCTTCTGCCTGCAATTGCCTTGCATGGAAGAATAGTGATTTTAGTTAGAATGCTTAATTTAGGTTTATTTTATTTTCCCCCGATCCCATTTGCTTGCCCCTTCCCTATGCTTAAATAGCTGAGATCGGCCAAAAAAAAAAAATAGAAGTTGATTTTTTTTTTGGGCTGTTTCAATGCCAATGGCCTTAGACTTGGCCATTGGCATGCTTCATAACTGATATGCAGCCTTTATTTGGAGCTGTCACAGCTCCGTTTTGGAATTTGCAGAAATGTACTCAGTTACTAACCGAGTACATTTCTGCTGATTACACTAGTCCTGCACGGCCGATTGCAAGTTTCCTGGATCGCAAATTCCCCTCATTTGTATGGATTTCTCCTGAAAATGGGGTGATTTGCATACAGGGGCTTAGTCAGTGTAGGATTAGTGCAGGAGTGCTTGTGCATGCCCCTGCAGGCTGTTCCTGGATCGCACGGCAGACGTATTGCCTGCTAGAGCTCCTGCACTGATCTTGCATACCGTGCAAGGCATAGAGAATCCAGGGGACTGTCTAATGAATTGATAATATTGAACAGACAACTTTTAACAGCAATGAAACTAAATCAGCTATTTGCATTATTTACAGTAGATAGGCCTGAAAAATGTTTGAGTAGTACAAATATTTTCTGAAAAAAAAACTTTCAGTGAAGCAAACAAATAATGATTAAACAGGGTTAAAAATCAGTTTGGAAAGTCTCAGTTAGGTTTGAAACCTTTGTCCATGGATTGTTAGTAAAACTCCTTGGATATATTCTAAGTTCTTTAGTTCTGACTTCCTTGTTTATGGTTTTTTCTAGTAAGGAGAGAAATTCACCAAGACTCAGAGAGGTGATAGAGGTCCATTTCCTTGTAATACATGTCCTGGATACTGCTAATATTGTCTATAATAAGTATGAATCTGATTTATTTAAAAAAAAGGTTTCATCAATATTAAGAACAATGAAAGTTTTAGTTAGTGTGAAATTACCTGAAAATAAGACTGAAAGAAAATCATCAATATCTCTAAAAAAATTCTTAGTTTAGAGCAATCATTGAAAATATGGAACCAATCTGCATTGCATGATGTTAGACATCTCCAGCAAATTATGTTATTCAATTTTTTGAATTTAGGGATTTTGTCACAAGTTAAAAATGTTCTTTATAAATACTTCCAAGTAAATACACTCCAATATTGACCCCATGAAGTGAATTTTACTGAATATATAATTTTTAAGTTTTTCTGTCTGGGAGAGACTATGAGGTAGGCCTTTAGTCATTGTGTTCCATTGCTTAGTTGTTAAAATGGACCTGTAACTTAACAAAATGCTGTATAATTTGGATACTAAATTGTCAAACTGTTGATCATTAAATAATATTTCAGATATGAGAGTGATTAAGGGAGGTTGATCTGAATATGAAGAGTTCTAAATAATTCTGCATTAGTCTTGAGAATAAGAAATTACCCTTTGTAATAATAACCGATCTTGTGATGATAAGTTATACCCCTGGATTAACTAATCTTCCATACAGGACTAGTGTAGTCC
This sequence comes from Protopterus annectens, assembly GCF_019279795.1. Lineage (NCBI taxonomy): Eukaryota > Metazoa > Chordata > Ceratodontiformes > Protopteridae > Protopterus > Protopterus annectens. Next base: position 840,295,888 of record NC_056727.1, on the reverse strand, counting down.
TGCAGGGCAGCGGCTGCTTAGGAGCAGGATGGCAGCGCACCATGCATATTAATG